>NC_088220.1:27633937-27656437 GCF_036934945.1 Oncorhynchus masou masou | reverse complement strand
CCTCCCCATCCATTCCTCTTCCCATCCATTCCTCTTTCCCCTCCCCATCCATTCCTCTTCCCCATGCCCATCCATTCCTCTTCCCCATGCCCATCCATTCCTCTTCCCCATGCCCATCCATTCCTCTTCCCCATGCCCATCCATTCCTCTTCCCCATGCCCATCCATTCCTCTTCCCCATGCCCATCCATTCCTCTTCCCCATGCACATCAATTCCCCCTCCCCATCAATTCCTCTTCCCCATCCATTCCTTCTCCCCATCCATTCCCCCTCGCCATCCTTTCCTCTTCCCTATGCCCATCCATTCCTCTTCCCCATCCATTTCCCCTCCCCATCAATTCCTCTTCCCCATGCCCATCCATTCCCCCTCATGCCCATCCATTCCTCCTGCCCATCAATACCTCCTGCTCATCCATTCCTTCTCCTCATGCCCATCATTCCTCTTCCCCATGCCCATTCATTCCTCTTCCCCATGCCCATCCATTCCTCTTCTCCATGCCCATCCATTCCCCCTCCATTCCTCCTCCCAATCCATTTCTTTCCCCCATGCCCATCCATTCCTCTTCCCCTTGCCCATCCATTCCTCTTCACCCTGCCCATCCATTCCTCTTCCCCATGCCCATCCATTCCTCTTCTCCATGCCCATCCATTCCTCTTCTCCATGCCCATCCATTCCCCTTCCCCATGCCCATCCATTCCCCTTCCCCATGCCCATCCATTCCCCTTCCCCATGCCCATCCATTCCTCTTCCCCATGCCCATCCATTCCCCTTCCCCATGCCCATCCATTCCTCTTCCCCATGCCCATCCATTCCCCTTCCCCATGCCCATCCATTTCTCTTCCCCATGCCCATCCATTCCCCTTCCCCATGCCCATCCATCTCTTCCTCATGCCCATCCATCTCTTCCTCATGCCCATCCATTCTTCTTCCTCATGCCCATCCATTCTTCTTCCTCATGCCCATCCATTCCCCATCCCCATGCCCATCCATTCCCCCTCCCCATCCATTCCCCCTCCCCCTCCCCATGCCCATCCATTCCCCCTCCCCATCCATTCCTTCCTCCCCATGTCCATCCATTCCTCCTCCCCATGTCCATCCATTCCTCCTCCCCATGCCCATCCATTCCCCCTCCCCATCCATTCCTCCTCCCCTTCCATTCCCCATGCCCATCCATTCCCCCTCCCCTTCCATTCCTCTTCCCCATGCCCATCCATTCCCCCTCCCCTTCCATTCCCCCTCCCCATCCATTCCCCATGCCCATCCATTCCTCCTCCCCTTCCATTCCCATCCATTCCTCCTCCCCATCCATTCCCCATGCCCATCCATTCCTCCTCCCCATCCATTTCCCCTCCCCATGCCCATCCATTCCTCCTCCCCATGCCCATCCATTCCTCCTCCCCTTCCATTCCCCCTCCCCATGCCCATGCACATCCATTCCTCCTCCCCATCCATTCCCCCTCCCCATGCACATCCATTCCTCCTCCCCATGCCCATCCATTCCTCCTCCCCTTCCATTCCCCATCCCCACATCCATTCCCCCTCCCCATGCCCATCCATTCCCCCTCCCCATGCCCATTCATTCCTCCTCCCCTTCCATTCCCATCCATTCCTCCTCCCCATGCCCATCCATTCCTCCTCCCCTTCCATTCCCCATGCCCATCCATTCCTCCTCCCCATGCATTCCTCCTCCCCATGCCCATCCATTCCTCCTCCCCATGTCCATCCATTCCTCCTCCCCATGCCCATCCATTCCCCCTCCCCATGCCCATCCATTCCTCCTCCCCTTCCATTCCCCATGCCCATCCATTCCCCCTCCCCTTCCATTCCTCTTCCCCATGCCCATCCATTCCCCCTCCCCTTCCATTCCCCCTCCCCATCCATTCCCCATGCCCATCCATTCCTCCTCCCTTCCATTCCCATCCATTCCTCCTCCCCATCCATTCCCAATGCCCATCCATTCCTCCTCCCCATCCATTTCCCCTCCCCATGCCCATCCATTCCTCCTCCCCATCCATTCCCCCTCCCCATGCCCATTCACTCCTCCTCCCCTTCCATTCCCATCCATTCCTCCTCCCCATGCCCATCCATTCCTCCTCCCCATGCATTCCTCCTCCCCATGCCCATCCATTCCTCCTCCCCATGCCCATCCATTCCTCCTCCCCTTCCCCATGCCCATCCATTCCTCCTCCCCTTCCCCATGCCCATCCATTCCTCCTCCCCATGCCCATCCCTTCCTCCTCCCCATGCCCATCCATTCCTCCTCCCCTTCCATTCCCCATGCCCATCCATTCCTCCTCCCCATGCATTCCTCCTCCCCATGCCCATCCATTCCTCCTCCCCATGCCCATCCATTCCTCCTCCCCATGCCCATCCATTCCTCCTCCCCTTCCCCATGCCCATCCATTCCTCCTCCCCATGCCCATCCCTTCCTCCTCCCCATGCCCATCAATTCCTCCTCCCCATGCCATTCCATTCCTCCTCCACATGCCATTCCATTCCTCCTCCCCATGCCCATCCATTCCTCCTCCCCATTTCTCCTCCCCATACATTCCTCCTCCCCATTCCTCCTCCCCTTCCATTCCCCATGCCCATCAATTCCTCCTCCCCATGCCATTCCATTCCTCCTCCACATGCCATTCCATTCCTCCTCCTCATCCCATCCTCCCCATCCTCCATTCCTCCTCCCCTTCCCCCATCCCCATGCCATTCCCCATCCATTCCTCCTCCCCATTTCTCCTCCCCATACATTCCTCCTCCCCATTTCTCCTTCCCATCCATTCCTCTAATCCCAATCCATTTAACGCAGTCCATACTCTGTCTCTCAGAATGAGACAACAAGGCCAAAACAACACACACACCAGCCCTTGTACCCAACATCATTTGTATGTTCTTACCTTTGGAGGCTGTGGGATGGATGGAATGGACATAGAGAGAGAAAGAGAAAGGGAGAGAGATGGAGCAGGAGACAAATCCATCATCATTAGTAAGTCAACTTTACTGAGACAAGTGCACTGCTGTCAGGCAGGTATACATGAGCCAGAACACACGTGCACGGGGTGACACACATGCCTGCATAAACACACGTGCACGGGGTGACACACATGCCTGCATAAACACACGTGCACGGGGTGACACACATGCCTGCATAAACACAACGGGGTGACACACATGCCTGCATAAACACACGTGCACGGGGTGACACACATGCCTGCATAAACACACGTGCACGGGGTGACACACATGCCTGCATAAACACACGTGCACGGGGTGACACACATGCCTGCATAAACACACGTGCACGGGGTGACACACATGCCTGCATAAACACACGTGCACAGGGTGACACACATGCCTGCATAAACACACGTGCACGGGGTGACACACATGCCTGCATAAACACATGTGCACGGGGTGACACACATGCCTGCATAAACACACGTGCACGGGGTGACACACATGCCTGCATAAACACACGTGCACGGGGTGACACACATGCCTGCATAAACACATGTGCACGGGGTGACACACATGCCTGCATAAACACACGTGCACGGGGTGACACACATGCCTGCATAAACACACGTGCACGGGGTGACACACATGCCTGCATAAACACACGTGCACGGGGTGACACACATGCCTGCATAAACACACGTGCACGGGGTGACACACATGCCTGCATAAACACACGTGCACGGGGTGACACACATGCCTGCATAAACACACGTGCACGGGGTGACACACATGCCTGCATAAACACACGTGCACGGGGTGACACTCACTCTTGGTCTGGGAGGAGAAGGCCAAGGTGAGTTTGGCGAAGAGCTCGTTGTTCTCATAGCGATCCTCTTTGGTCTTAGTCCAGAAACTGTTTTCAGACAGGTCCTCATATCCAATCTGTTACACACAGAGAGAGAGAGAGGGGAGAGAGAGATAAATGCCTCACGAATCCTTTCAACAACCACCCTATGCAATTTAGCAAAAAAAACAATCCATAAATCAAGCAATTAAGTGGGAGAAGGACAGAGAAAGAGCAGGAGCACCAGGGTGTTGAAAGAGAGGATGGAGAGACACATGGAGGAGGAGAGGAGGACAGAGAAAGAGCAGGAGCACCAGGGCGTTGAAAGAGAGGATGGAGAGACACATGGAGGAGGAGAGGAGGACAGAGAAAGAGCAGGAGCACCAGGGCGTTGAAAGAGAGGATGGAGAGACACATGGAGGAGGAGGAGAGGAGGACAGAGAAAGAGCAGGAGCACCAGGGTGTTGAAAGAGAGGATGGAGAGACACATGGAGGAGGAGGAGAGGAGGACAGAGAAAGAGCAGGAGCACCAGGGCGTTGAAAGAGAGGATGGAGAGACACATGGAGGAGGAGGAGAGGAGGACAGAGAAAGAGCAGGAGCACCAGGGCGTTGAAAGAGAGGATGGAGAGACATACGGATTAGGATCTGGCTAAAAATACTTGCATCAGTCATAGATCCCATTGCCCTTTATGGTTGTGAGGTCTAGGGTCCGCTCACCAACCAAGAATTCACAAAATGGGACAAACATCAAATTGACACTCTGCATGCAGAATTCTGCAAAAATATCCTCCATGTACAACATAGAACACCAAATAATGCACACAGAGCAGAATTAAGCCGATACCCGCTAATTATCAAAATCCAGAAAAGAGATGTTAAATTCTAGCACTACCTAAAAGGAAGCGATTCCCATACCTTCCATAACAAAGCCATCACCTACAGAGAGATGAACCTGGAGAAGAGTCTCCTAAGAAAGCTGGTCCTGGGGCTCTGTTCACAAACACAAACAGACCCCACAGAGCCCCAGGACAGCAGCACAATTAGACCCAACCAAATGAGAAAACAAAAAGATCATTATTTCCAATGTGTCAACTAATTAACAAAAAAAAACAGAGCAAACTAGACTGCTATTTGGCCCTAAACAGAGAGTACACAGTGGCATAATACCTGACCACTGTGACTGACCCAAACTTAAGGAAAGCTTTGACTACGTACAGACTCAGTGATGTCATGAAGTTGCCCTCTTTGGACACCGCAAGCACCAACCCCCTACCTCGGCACCATCTCTCTCTGCCTCCTACACCCAGGCTGCTGTGGTCAGAGAGGTCGTAAATTCCTGGATGAGATTATCTCTCATTGCCACAGTATATAGAGAGAGAGTGAGTTTCATAGAGAGAACAAAGGAATTTCTTCCACCTCACAGAACTGGAGAACCAAATTACATTTATGTTCTGGAGAAGGTATAAAAGATTGGTGAAGAATCCAGCTACGAACTGATCCGTTTGGTACAATTTGGTGAAACTCATGGGAGACAATACGGCCACATTACCATAACGCTATTTACACAATAGCCTCAGTTATGAGGTTCACATCTAATCGTTGTATAAGATGAATGAGTGAGGATGATACTGTTTGTGAAATTGTGTAATGTGATTTTGGACTGTTTCATGAAGGAAACTCCAATTCCCTTTGGAGTTTAACTAAATCAGAGGACCACCCATGAGCATAGTTATGGTCTGGCGTCATCGCAATTGAAAATGAAAACTTGTTCTCAACTTGCCTACCCGGTTAAATAAAGGTGAAATAAATAAATGGGACAGGCCCTTTTCTGCTCTTCCGAATAAAACACCCACCTAGGTTTTCTATCACCAGACCAGTTTACCTCTATAACGAGAGGGCCAAGGTTTGAGAGGAGACCGAGCTTACCCCAATTACGAGATGGCTAAAGGTTGCAGACGAGCTAACCACGAGAGGGCCAAGATCTGAGAGGAGACCGAGCTTACCTCAATTACGAGATGGCTAAAGGTTGCAGGTGAGCTCGCCACGAGAGGGCCAAGGTTTGAGTAGATGGCTGAATCTTTTAACCATACCACGTGGTTAAACTCTTAGACTATTGATACCGACAGAATAAGAACAAGTCTTTGATATTAATTACTAGTCTGCAGCTAGGAATTCGGTATCATTGAACGCGAAGACCGACAACCTCCGAAACAACTAACCTATGACGACATGACTGAATGTCACTCTGAACTATCCATTCTAACCACGACAGAGAGAGAGAGAGGACAAACTCTCCAACAGAAACAAACTTTTCAACAGAGATCCCGACGACACACTGAGCGTAAATATATATTGATTGCAATTATTCCCGAATGAGTGGGTATTCATGTGCAAAGGATTAGCATTTCAATTGTTATAATTATCAACTCTGTAGTGACTTCTCAGCTGACCCACACTTCCCTTTTGTCTAACAAGCCGCCATGCCGGTTTAGCCCACTAGGGCACACTGGCTATCATTTATTTGTAACCATATCTACTGTTTGTTATGCATTTCAGTGAATTAGTTAGTAAATAAATTATTTTAAGACAATTGATGTATGGATGACTCATAGTGAAGACTGTGTTCGTGCAGATAACCAACAATTTACAACGTGTGGAATGAGACTAAATTGAGGTAAATAACAATTCATTAATTAGAAGACTAATTGATCAGATATTAAAATATCTGAAAGTTATATTAGGAAAATTATAACTTTGTAATCTGAATATTTTCAGATATACAGTCGTTCTAACGTAGTCTCCGGGTTGGAGCGAGCGGTCGCATCTACACTTCGGTCCGCAGGTAGTATAACTTTTCATTACATTCTCATTACATTTCATTATAGTACAACGGTTTGATTTGTCTAATCTTAGCAATTTCTTCTTAGCTAGCTACATAGCCGTCTTTGTATCAAAGATAATTGCGTAATTATCGTATTTCGTCGTCCTAACGTAGTCTACACTGCTATCTGCCCAGCAGCTAGCTAACGTCCACCGTCTACCAGCACTGTAGAAACTATTACACTCAACTGAACGACTCGATTAGTGTAGTGTTAGCTAGCTACATAGTTGTCTTTGCTGTCTTCGTATCCAAGATAATTGTGTAGTTTAGAGTGTGTAGACTTAGAGTGATTATCTTAATTTACCGAGGTTAGCTAGCCAGCTATTTGTCGTCCTTAACGTAGGAGATACTGCTAGCTAGCTAGCCAACAGCTAGCCAACGTCTACCGAATAGAACTTCAACAACCCGGTCAACACTCCACAGGTAGTATCACATTTTCATTTCACTTCATTACAGTACAACGGTTTGATTTGTTTGATCGTAGCTAGCTAGCTACATAGCCGTCTTTGTATCTAAGACAATTGTGTAGTCTAGAGCGATTTTCTAGGTTAGCTAGCCAGATATTGTCGTTCTTTTAACGTAACGTAACGTAATCAACACTGCTAGCTAGCCAGCTAGCCCCCGAATAGCAGCACTGTAGAAACTATTACACTCGACGGAACGACTTGATTAGTGTAGTGTCAACAACGCAGCCACTGCCAGCTAGCCTACAAAGTCAACAACGCAGCCACTGCCAGCTAGCCTACTCCAGCAGTACTGTATCATTTCAATCATTTTAGTCAATAAGATTCTTGCTACGTAAGCTTAACTTTCTGAACATTCGAGACGTGTAGTCCACTTGTCATTCCAATCTCCTTTGCATTAGCGTAGCCTCTTCTGTAGCCTGTCAACTATGTGTCTATCTATCCCTGTTCTCTCCTCTCTGCACAGACCATACAAACGCTCCACACCGCGTGGCCGCGGCCACCCTAATCTGGTGGTCCCAGCGCGCACGACCCACGTGGAGTTCCAGGTCTCCGGTAGCCTCTGGAACTGCCGATCTGCGGCCAACAAGGCAGAGTTCATCTCAGCCTATGCCTCCCTCCAGTCCCTCGACTTCTTGGCACTGACGGAAACATGGATCACCACAGATAACACTGCTACTCCTACTGCTCTCTCTTCGTCCGCCCACGTGTTCTCGCACACCCCGAGAGCTTCTGGTCAGCGGGGTGGTGGCACCGGGATCCTCATCTCTCCCAAGTGGTCATTCTCTCTTTCTCCCCTTACCCATCTGTCTATCGCCTCCTTTGAATTCCATGCTGTCACAGTTACCAGCCCTTTCAAGCTTAACATCCTTATCATTTATTGCCCTCCAGGTTCCCTCGGAGAGTTCATCAATGAGCTTGATGCCTTGATAAGCTCCTTTCCTGAGGACGGCTCACCTCTCACAGTCCTGGGCGACTTTAACCTCCCCACGTCTGCCTTTGACTCATTCCTCTCTGCCTCCTTCTTTCCACTCCTCTCCTCTTTTGACCTCACCCTCTCACCTTCCCCCTACTCACAAGGCAGGCAATACGCTCGACCTCATCTTTACTAGATGCTGTTCTTCCACTAACCTCATTGCAACTCCCCTCCAAGTCTCCGACCACTACCTTGTATCCTTTTCCCTCTCGCTCTCATCCAACACTTCCCACACTGCCCCTACTCGGATGGTATCGCGCCGTCCCAACCTTCGCTCTCTCTCCCCCGCTACTCTCTCCTCTTCCATCCTATCATCTCTTCCCTCTGCTCATACCTTCTCCAACCTATCTCCTGATTCTGCCTCCTCAACCCTCCTCTCTTCCCTTTCTGCATCCTTTGACTCTCTATGTCCCCTATCCTCCAGGCCGGCTCGGTCCTCCCCCCCGCTCCGTGGCTCGACGACTCATTGCGAGCTCACAGAACAGGGCTCCGGGCAGCCGAGCGGAAATGGAGGAAAACTCGCCTCCCTGCGGACCTGGCATCCTTTCACTCCCTCCTCTCTACATTTTCCTCCTCTGTCTCTGCTGCTAAAGCCACTTTCTACCACTCTAAATTCCAAGCATCTGCCTCTAACCCTAGGAAGCTCTTTGCCACCTTCTCCTCCCTCCTGAATCCTCCTCCCCCTCCCCCCCCTCATCCCTCTCTGCAGATGACTTCGTCAACCATTTTGAAAAGAAGGTCGACATCCGATCCTCGTTTGCTAAGTCAAATGACACCGCTGGTTCTGCTCACATGCCCTACCCTGTGCTCTGACCTCTTTCTCCCCCCTCTCTCCAGATGAAATCTCGCTTCTTGTGACGGCCGGCCGCCCAACAACCTGCCCGCTTGACCCTATCCCCTCCTCTCTTCTCCAGACCATTTCCGGAGACCTTCTCCCTTACCTCACCTCGCTCATCAACTCATCCCTGACCGCTGGCTACGTCCCTTCCGTCTTCAAGAGAGCGAGAGTTGCACCCCTTCTGAAAAAACCTACACTCGATCCCTCCGATGTCAACAACTACAGACCAGTATCCCTTCTTTCTTTTCTCTCCAAAACTCTTGAACGTGCCGTCCTTGGCCAGCTCTCCCGCTATCTCTCTCAGAATGACCTTCTTGATCCAAATCAGTCAGGTTTCTAGTCATTCAACTGAGACTGCTCTTCTGTATCACGGAGGCGCTCAGCACTGCTAAAGCTAACTCTCTCTCCTCTGCTCTCATCCTTCTAGACCTATCGGCTGCCTTCGATACTGTGAACCATCAGATCCTCCTCTCCACCCTCTCCGAGTTGGGCATCTCCGGCGCGGCCCACGCTTGGATTGCGTCCTACCTGACAGGTCGCTCCTACCAGGCGGCGTGGCGAGAATCTGTCTCCTCGCCACGCGCTCTCACCACTGGTGTCCCCCAGGGCTCTGTTCTAGGCCCTCTCCTATTCTCGCTATACACCAAGTCACTTGGCTCTGTCATAACCTCACATGGTCTCTCCTATCATTGCTATGCAGACGACACACAATTAATCTTCTCCTTTCCCCCTTCTGATGACCAGGTGGCGAATCGCATCTCTGCATGTCTGGCAGACATATCAGTGTGGATGACGGATCACCACCTCAAGCTGAACCTCGGCAAGACGGAGCTGCTCTTCCTCCCGGGGAAGGACTGCCCGTTCCATGATCTCGCCATCACGGTTGACAACTCCATTGTGACCTCCTCCCAGAGCGCTAAGAACCTTGGCGTGATCCTGGACAACACCCTGTCGTTCTCAACTAACATCAAGGCGGTGGCCCGTTCCTGTAGGTTCATGCTCTACAACATCCGCAGAGTACGACCCTGCCTCACACAGGAAGCGGCGCAGGTCCTAATCCAGACACTTGTCATCTCCCGTCTGGATTACTGCAACTCGCTGTTGGCTGGGCTCCCTGCCTGTGCCATTAAACCCCTATCCAGAACGCCGCAGCCCGTCTGGTGTTCAACCTTCCCAAGTTCTCTCACGTCACCCCGCTCCTCCGCTCTCTCCACTGGCTTCCAGTTGAAGCTCGCATCCGCTACAAGACCATGGTGCTTGCCTACGGAGCTGTGAGGGGAACGGCACCGCAGTACCTCCAGGCTCTGATCAGGCCCTACACCCAAACAAGGGCACTGCGTTCATCCACCTCTGGCCTGCTCGCCTCCCTACCACTGAGGAAGTACAGTTCCCGCTCAGCCCAGTCAAAACTGTTCGCTGCTCTGGCCCCCCAATGGTGGAACAAACTCCCTCACGACGCCAGGACAGCGGAGTCAATCACCACCTTCCGGAGACACCTGAAATCCCACCTCTTTAAGGAATACCTAGGATAGGATAAAGTAAGTATCTAAGTATCTGACTGAGCGGTGGTAGGCAGAAGCAGGTGCGCAAACATTCATTCAAACAGCACTTTTGTGCGTTTTGCCAGCAGCTCTTCGTTGTGCGTCAAGCATTGCGCGGATTATGACTTCAAGCCTATCAACTCCCGAGATGAGGCTGGTGTAACCGAAGTGAAATGGCTTGCTAGTTAGCGTGCGCTCATAGCGTTTCAAACTTCACTCACTCTGAGCCTTGGGGTGGTTGTTTCCCTTGCTCTGCATGGGTAACGCTGCTTCGATGGTGGATGTTGTCGTTGTGTTGCTGGTTCGAGCCCAGGGAGAAGCGAGGAGAGGGACGGAAGCTATACTGTTACACTGGCAATACTAAAGTGCCTATAATAACATCCAATAGTCAAAGGTTAATGAAATACAAATGGTATAGAGGGAAATAGTCCTATAATTCCTATAATAACTACAACCTAAAACTTCTTACCTGGGAATATTGAAGACTCATGTTAAAAGGAACCACCAGCTTTCATATGTTTTCATGTTCTGAACAAGGTCCTATGATCTCTTGTCCTATACAGACGGGAAGCTGATAGTCAGGTTTTTCTATCCACAATCCAGACTACAATAAATGGCTTCCTAAAGAAAATCAAATCCAAACCTGCCCAAAAGATCACTCTTCCTTGGCTAAATGGAGAAATCTGGAAATTGATGAAAGAACGAGATTATGCTCTAAAAATAGCCCTAAAATCTAAATTAGAGCATGACAGACGTAGGTTTACCATGTTGAGAAATAAAGTGATGAAAGAAATCAGACAGGCCAAGGCAAACTTTTTTATTAACATAATTGGTGAAGCAAAGGGAAATTCTAAATTGATATGGGAGAATCTAAAAAAGTTAACAGGGAAAGATCATAGTAACACTGCAAAAAGACTAGAAATCATGGTGAATAACAATCTATCACAGGATGCAGTCGAAATAGCAATAGCCTTCAATTCCTACTTTATTGACTCTGTCAGGGCACGGACACAGAACCCCTCCACCGGTTTCTTGGGCTCAGTGCTAGTGAATGACACTCAACCTGTCTTCATCATAAGGGAAGGTTCTGAGTCAAAGGTGAACAAGGTGATTAGCTCACTAAAGAACTCTAAAGCCAAAGATGTGTTTGGGATGGACTCTACCTTTCTTAAAAACTACAAAGAGTCACTCATTGGCCCCATTACTCAGGTCACCAACACATCTATTGGTCTCGGTGTGTTTCCAAGGGTATGGAAGTCGGCCATAATAACGGCCATCTTTAAATCAGACGACCCTGCTGACGTGAGTAACTACAGGCCCATTAGTATACTACCTGTGGTGTCAAAGGTTGTTGAAAAGTGTGTAGCAGAACAACTGATTGCCCACCTCAACAACAGCCCCTTCACATTACACTCCATGCAGTTTGGCTTCAGAGCGAAACACTCCACAGAAACGGCCAACTGCTTTCTTCTGGAATATGTGAAGTCCAAGATGGACAAAGGGGGTGCTGTTGGGGCTGTGTTTCTGGACCTAAGGAAGGCTTTTGATACTGTTAACCATGAGATTCTCATCACAAAATTGTCAAAGTTCAACTTTTCCCCTGATGCCTTGAGATGGATGAAATCATACCTTGAAGGCAGAACTCAGTGTGTCAGAGTGAGCAATGAGCTGTCGCCCTATCGTAGCTATGATGTGGGCGTGCCCCAAGGGTCAATACTGGGGCCCCTCCTGTTCAGCCTGTACATTAATGATCTGCCTTCTGTCTGTACTGGGTCTGAAGTTCAAATGTATGCAGATGATAGTGATATATGTGCATGCAAAGAGCAAACAACAAGCTGCACAAGAACTCACTACTGTAATGTTCCAGGTTAAAAAGTGGCTAAGTGACTCGTGTTTGCATCTCAATGTGAAAAAAACTGTTTGCATGTTCTCCACAAAGAGGGCAACAGATGCTACTGAGCCAGATGTCTATGTGTCAGGGGAGAAGCTCCAGGTGGTATCCGATTTTAAGTACCTTGGCATCATACTTGATTCCAACCTCTCTTTTAAAAAGCATGTGAAAAAGGTAATTCAAATAACTAAATTCAACCTAGCTAATTTCCGATTTATACGAAATTGTTTGACTACAGAGGTAGCAAAACTGTACTTCAACTCTATGATACTCCCCCACTTAACATACTGCTTGACTAGTTGGGCCCAAGCTTGCTGTACAACATTAAAATCTATTCAGTCTGTCTACAAACAGGCTCTCAAAGTGCTTGATAGGAAGCCCAATAGCCATCATCATTGTCACATTCTTAGAAAGCATGAGCTCTTGAGTTGGGAAAATCTTGTGCAATACACTGACGCATGTCTTGTATTCAAGATCCTTAATGGCCTGGCTCCCCCTCCACTCAATATTTTTGTTAAACAGAAAACCCAGACATATGGCAGCAGATCCACAAGGTCTGCCATGAGAGGTGACTGTATAGTTCCCCTAAGGAAAAGCACCTTTAGTAAATCTGCATTCTCTTTGAGAGCTCCCATGTCTGGAATACACTGCCATCAGACACACATAACTGCACCACATATCACACTTTCACAAAATGCTTGAAGACATGGCTAAAGGTCAATCAGATTTGTGAACATGGTCCCTAGCTGTGTGTTGCCGCTTTCCATGTTGTCTGTTGTCTGTAGCTTGTGAGGTGTGGAAACACTTTGTTGCTTTTATGAATTTTGTATTGCTGCTTTTTTCTCTGTCTGTATGCTACGTCTTGCTTGTCCTATGTTGCTATGTCTTGCTTGTTCTATGTTGCTATTGTCTATATTGTAATTGTTTTTAATAACCTGCCCAGGGACTGCGGTTGAAAATTAGCCGGCTGGCTAAAACCGGCACTTTTACTGAAACGTTGATTAATGTGCACTGTCCCTGTAAAAATAAAAATAAACTCAAACTCAAGGAACTGAAACGTTAGCTTTATTACATGGCACATACTGTACTTTTACTTTCTTCTCCAACACTTTGTTTTTGCATTATTTAAACCAAATTGAACAGGTTTCATTATTTACTCGAGGTTAAATTGATTTTATTGATGTATTATATTAAGGTAAAATAAGTGTCGGCCGAGAGAGAGAGAGAGAGAGAGAGAGAGAGAGAGAAGCCGGCCGAGAGAGAGAGACGCCGGCCGAGAGAGACAGAAAGAGAGAAAATGGAGAGAAAGATCAGGGAGGCCGGCCAGGAGACGTGTGCAGCCTGAGGGCCCCTGGCATTCCATCAGTGCTGAGCTCAGCCAACACACCCGTGAGGTCATCATCTTGCCACCCTGCCTGCAGCATCAAGCGGTGTGTGTGTGTGGACAGCAGAGAAGGAAAAGGGTCAGGTGCCAGAGTGGGCTGACGGTGGCATTGTTTCACTGGGCCAAGTAACGAGGGATAGGAGGAGGAGGACAAGGAGAAGAGCAGATGACGCTGCTGCAGTGCCCCAGAAGCGAGGGATGAGGGGTGTGATGGGGGCTCATTTGTGAGGTTGTTGTTATTGGCCTTGAGCAGGATTGGAGTGGAGCGATGGGTAGAGGTGAGAGGTCAACCTGCAGTGCCTACAGAAAGTATTCACACCCCTTAACTTATTCCACAGCCTGAATTCAAAATGGATGAAATAAATGTTCTCTCTCACCCATCTACTCACAATAACCCATAATGACAAAGTGAAAACATGTTTTTAGAAATGTACTAAATGTATTGAAAATGAAATAGACATCTAATTTACATAAGTATTCACACCCCTGAGTCAATGCTTTGTAGAAGCACCTTTCTTAGGGATTACAGCTGTTAGTCTTCTGGGTAAATCTCTAAGAACCTTCCACATCTGGATTGTGTAACATTTGTCAAAGTGGTTGTTGATCATTGCTCGACAACCATCAGGTCTTGCCATAGGTTTTCAAGCAGATTTGAATCAAAACTTAAATATGTAACAACTTCTTGGAAAGCAACTCCAGTGTAGATTATGTTTTGGGTTATTGTCCTGGTGAAAGGTGAATTTATCTCCCAGTGTCTGGTGGGAAATAGACTGAACCAGGTTTTCCTCTGGGATTTTGCCAATGCTTAGCTCCATTCTGTTTCCTTTTATCCTGACAAACTCCCCAGTCCTTACCGATTACAAGCATACCCATAACATGATGCAGCCACTAGTATATCCTTGAAAATATACTGTTATGGCACTCAGTAAGGTGGGGTGGCAGGGTAGCCTAGTGATTAGAGCGTTGGACTAGTAACCGGAAGGTTGCAAGTTCAAATCCCCAAGCTGACAAGGTACAAATCTGTCGTTCTGCCCCTGAACAAGCAGTTAACCCACTATTTCTAGGTCGTCATTGAAAATAAGAATTTGTTCTTAACTGACTTGCCTAGTTAAATAAATAACATTGTTGTATTGGATTTGTCCCAAACATAACTTTTTAGTCGGGACAAAAAGTAAATTGCTTTTCCACTTTTGCCACTATTACTGTAGTGCCTTGTTGCAAACAGGATGCAAATTATGGAATAATTATATTCTGTACAGGCTTCCTTCTTTTCACTCAGTCAATTAGGTTAGTATTGTGGAGTAACTACAATGTTGTTGATCCATCCTCAGTTCTCCTATCCATATATTTATATGAATATATTCTTATTCCATCCCTTTAGATTTGTGTGTATGAGTTAGTTGTTGTGTGTATTAGTTAGTTGTTGTGGAATTGTTAGATTACTTGTTAGATATCACTGCACGGTCGGAACAAGAAACACAAGCATTTCGCTACACTCGCATTAAACATCTGCTAACCATGTGTATGTGACCAATGATTTAATCACAGCCATTCAACTCTGAGAGAGAAACTTCACATATGTGACCCTTTCATTACCCAAGATGCTTCTGGGAGGGGATGTGGGGGTGAGGAAGGGGGAAAGAATGTGATACAGGGTCTGGAGAAATAAAATGCTAATTGAAATTACGAAAAGAATGCTGTCCTTTCTTGAAGCAATTTAATTATCTTTCACCAGCACAGTTAAAAGAAGCATCTTATTAAAAAAGACATTTCTGTGACATCCTCAAAGGGCTCTCACCAACCCGCCAGAACGAACAAAGAGAACAGAGATTTGGGGAGAGCGAGGGAGAAAGAACGAGAGAGAGACTAAACACAGATGAACTCTGCTGAAGCTATTAAACAGTAGCTTTAGGCTAAAGAGAGACAGGGCCATTCTGATGTTTTACCCATCGCAGAGGAGAGACAGGAGGAGAACATGGAACAGACACACTCCAGTCCACGCACACACACTCAGGAAAGAACAGGGGCAGACATTCACACACAGTCATATACACTCACATATGGTCACGGGCTTAGTATTAACACACACACACACACACACACACACACACACACACACACACACACACACGGTCAAGAGCTTTGCAGTTGTTATTCCAGACTCTAATTGGGCACACTAATAAAGGACAGAACACACACACACACTTACCAACTTTTAGTGCAGTTTTAGAAGAGACACTGACAATCACATCTTTCCTCATGTTCTCACCATTTAACATATGCAGAACCACAAACACCCATCCTCACCTTGCTCCAGTTGGCTCTCTTCAGCTGCACCTCAGGCTTGTACTCCTTCTTGGGTGCCAGGCCGAAGGGCAGAGGGGGTGGCACAGAGGCGCCCCAGCCCCCCATTCCAGGTGGTGGCGGGGGCATACCGGCCATCCCTGGTGGAGGAGGGGGCGGCGGGGGCAGACCGGCCATCCCAGGTGGAGGAGGGGGCGGCGGGGGCAGACCGGCCATCCCAGGGAGAGGAGGGGGCGGCGGGGGCAGACCGGCCATCCCAGGGAGAGGAGGGGGCGGCGGGGGCAGACCGGCCATCCCAGGGAGAGGAGGGGGCGGCGGGGGCAGACCGGCCATCCCAGGGAGAGGAGGGGGCGGCGGGGGCAGACCGGCCATCCCAGGGAGAGGAGGGGGCGGCGGGGGACCGGGGATACCTGGTAAGGGCGGGGGAGGTGGGGGACTGGGCATACCCAGGAGGGGAGGAGGAAGGCCTGCTTGGCCAGGTAGGGGTGGAGGGGGAGGGGGCATGCTGGTTTGTCCCGGGAGGGGAGGTGGGAGACCACCTGGTAGAGGAGGAGCAGGACCACTTGGGACATGGACGATGACCACTCTAGCCTTGGCCTCCTTCAGATCCTTATTGAGCTTCTCTATCTGGAGAGAGACGGGCGGAGAGAGCGAGCGAGCGAGAGACGGGCGGAGAGAACGAGCGAGCGAGAGACGGGCGGAGAGAACGAGCGAGCGAGAGACAGCGAGCGGCGGAGAGAACGAGCGAGCGAGACGGGAGAGAGCGGCGGCGGGAGAACGAGCGAGACGGGAGAGACGGGCGGAGAGAACGGGAGCGAGCGAGAGACGCGGGAGAGAGACGGGCGAGAGAGAGACGCGAGAAAGGGCGAGAGAGAGCGAGCGAGCGAGAAGATGGGAGAGAGCGAAAGATGGAGAGAGAGACGGGAGAGAGCGAGAGAAAGAGGAGAGAGAGGAGATGGGGAGAGCGGAGAGAAAGATGGGGAGAGAGCGGGAGAGAGAGGCGGGAGATGGGGAGAGAGAAAGATGGGGGAGAGCGCGAGAGAAAGATGGGGGAGAGAGAAAGATGGGGAGAGGGGAGCGAGAGAAAGATGGGGAGAGACGAGAAAGATGGGGAGAGAGCGAGAGAAGATGGGGAGAGAGAGAAAAGATGGGGGAGAGGCGGAGAAAGATGGGGAGCGCGAGAAAGATGGGGAGAGAGAGCGAGAGAAAGATGGGGAGAGAGCGGAGAAAGATGGGGAGAGAGAAAGATGGGGAGAGAGAGCGCGAGGATGGGGAGAGAGCGCGAGAGAAAGATGGGGAGAGGAGAGAAAGACGAGATGGGGAGAGCGAGAGAAAGATGGGGGAGCGGAGAAAGAGCGAGAAAGATGGGGAGACCAGCGGAGAGAAAGATGGGGAGAGAGCGGGAGATGGGAGAGACGAGGGGAGAGAGAGCTTCGAGAGAAAGATGGGGAGAGAGCGAGAGAGAAAGATGGGGAGAGAGCGAGAGAGAAAGATGGGGAGAGAGCGAGAGAGAAAGATGGGGAGAGAGCGAGAGAGAAAGAGAGAGAGGGAGAGAGAAAGATGGGGAGAGAGAAAGATGGGGAGAGAGCGAGAGAGAAAGATGGGGAGAGAAAGATGGGGGGGCGAGAGAAAGATGGAGAAAGATGGGGGAGAGCGAGAGAAGATGGGGAAAGCGAGAGAAAGGGGAGAGAGCGAGAGAGAAAGATGGGGAGAGAGCGAGAGAGAAAGATGGGGAGAGAGGAAAGAGAGAAAGATGGGGGAGAGGAGAGAAAGATGGGGAGGAGAGAAAGATGGGATGGGGAGAGGAGAGAAAGATGGGGAGAGAGCGAGAGAGAAAGATGGGGAGGGAGCGAGAGAGAAAGAGAAAGAGCGAGAGAGAAAGATGGGGAGAGAGCGAGAGAAAGATGGGGAGAGAGCGAGAGAAAGATGGGGAGAGAGAGCGAGAGAAAGATGGGGAGAGAGCGAGAGAGAAAGATGGGGGGAGAAGCGAGAGAGAAAGATGGGGGGAGAGAGCGGGAGAAAGAGGGGAGAGGCGAGAAAGAGCGAGAGAAAGATGGGGAGAGAGAGAGAGAGAAAGATGCGGGAGAGAGGAGAGAAAGATGGGGAAGCGAGAGAATGGAGAGAGCGAGAGAGAAAGATGGGGAGAGAGAGCGAGAGCGAGAGAAAGATGGGGAGAAAGATGGGGAGAGAGCGAGAGAGAGAAAGATGGGGAGAGAGCGAGAGAGAGAAAGATGGGGAGAGAGCGAGAGAGAGAAAGATGGGGAGAGAGCGAGAGAGAAAGATGGGGAGAGAGCGAGAGAGAGAAAGATGGGGAGAGAGTAGTTTCTGTTAATGGTAATCCCATTTCAACTACTACTATTATTATAGCTGTTGGCCCCACCATTGTTAAATTATTCATATAAAAACAATGTAAGTAATTTAACTTGCCTCATCAATACAGTCTATTGAATTGAATTTAAATTGAGGTAGAGATTTCAACAGAGAAGATTTCAAGCCTGAAAGATTATGCTGATACACCATGAGAGAAGACTTCCTTCTCTGTATTTCTAGTGTGTGTGTGTGTGTGTGTGTGTGTGTGTGTGTGTGTTCTACATATGAAGACTCTCTGGATCGGGCTGAGTCTCAAATGGAGGAGAGAGTGAATGATCTGTCGATGAGGGTTTTGATGTGTGTGTTGACGTGGGGACAGCCAGTTGGACGTGAGAGACCATGAGATGATTCTGCTGGCCTCAGCCTGTTGGGGAAGGGACCTGCCAAGGTCTGTGTGGAGCCATAAGACACATACACACAATGATGGGGGCAGACTGTTTTGGCCTGTGTGTTTCAGATGGTACATGCTCAGTGTGTCACTATGAGGCAGGGTCCAGCTGGACTAACACCAGGACACTGACAGGTACACCTCTCCTCCTCCCTCTGTGTCAGGTGAGTGGACCACTTCTTATGAGCTACTTGGAGCTCCTATTACTTTCCACTTTACTCCTATTGGTCATGGGGGGCTCTCTACTCGGTTGTTATTGGTAGAGTAATACAACTTGGAGCTCTGGGTATTCACATCGCTATCTTAAGATGAAAGCACTAAGTGGCTCCGGATAAGCGTGTCTGTTAAATGACTGAAGGGTTCTCTCTGTGTGAGTGTGTACCTCTTCATTGAGCGTGTTGATCTGCTCCATTAGGCTCTGGTTCTCTGTCTCTCTCTCCTGCTTCTCAGATCCCAGAGTCTCCTTTTCAGCAGCCAGCTCATGGACTCTGTGCTCGTAGTCTCCTTCCATTTTCTTCAGCTCTACCTGCAGCTCATGGCGTGCTGTCAGCTCTGCATCCAGCTACAGGAGGAAGGCACACAGTCAGCTCTGCATCCAGCTACAGGAGAGAAGGCACACAGTCAGCTCTGCATCCAGCTACAGGAGAGAAGGCACACAGTCAGCTCTGCATCAGCTGCAGGAGAGAAGGCACACAGTCAGCTCTGCATCTAGCTACAGGAGAGAAGACACACAGTCAGCTCTGCATCTAGCTACAGGAGAGAAGACACACAGTCAGCTCTGCATCTAGCTACAGGAGAGAAGACACACTGTCATCTCTGCATCTAGCTACAGGAGAGAAGACACACAATCATCTCTGCATCCAGCTACAGGAGAGAAGACACACAGTCATCTCTGCATCCAGCTACAGGAGAGAAGACACACAGTCATCTCTGCATCTAGCTACAGGAGAGAAAACACACAATCATCTCTGCATCCAGCTACAGGAGAGAAGACACACAGTCATCTCTGCATCCAGCTACAGGAGAGAAGACACACAGTCATCTCTGCATCTAGCTACAGGAGAGAAAACACAGTCATCTCTGCATCCAGCTACAGGAGAGAAGACACACAGTCATCTCTGCATCGAGCTACAGGAGAGAAAACACACAGTCATCTCTGCATCCAGCTACAGGAGAGAAAACACACAGTCATCTCTGCATCTAGCTACAGGAGAGAAAACACACAGTCATCTCTGCATCTAGCTACAGGAGAGAAGACACACAGTCATCTCTGCATCGAGCTACAGGAGAGAAAACACACAGTCATCTCTGCATCCAGCTACAGGAGAGAAAACACACAGTCATCTCTGCATCCAGCTACAGGAGAGAAAACACAGTCATCTCTGCATCCAGCGACAGGAGAGAAAACACACAATCATCTCTGCATCCAGCTACAGGAGAGAAAACACATTGTCAGCAAGGTACTTCACCCTAATTACTCCAGGGTCACCGTTGACAATGGCAGACCCTGCCTCCACTCTCTGAGGGTGTCTCTGGGGGAGTTGGGATATGCAAAATACTCCCTTCAATACAAAAGCAATTAAAGTACTTATTCCATGCATTGGGACAAAGAGTTAGATAGAAACCGTATATAAAGGGTTAAAAGCACTCTGGGCTCAGAATCCAGTTACTGAATGAGAGAACAGGGTTAAAAACAGACACAGCTTAGTGTCCAGCTACACTGGAGAGAACACACGCTCCCACACACACGGTCCCACATGCTCCCACACACACACGCTCCCACACACACGGTCCCACATGCTCCCACACACACACACACACGGTCCCCCCCACACACACACACACGGTCCCCCCACACACACGGTCCCCCCACACACACACGGTCCCCCCACACACACACACACACACACGGTCCCCCACACACACACACACACACACACGGTCCAACACACACACACACACACACACGGTCACACACACACGGTCTCACACACACACGGTCTCACACACACACGGTCTCACACACACACGGTCTCACACACAGACACACACACACACACACACGGGCCCACCCACACACGGGCCCACCAACACATACACGGGTCAACCCACACACGGTCCAACACACGGTTCCACACACCCACCCACACACACACACACACACACACACAGACACACACACACACACGGTCCCACACACACACACACACACGGGCCCACCCACACATACACGGGTCCACTCACACACGGTCCCACACACCCACACGGTTCCACACACACACACACACACGGTTCCACACACACACACACACACACAGGGTCCCACCCACCCACACAGGGTCCCACCCACCCACACACGGTCCCACCCACACACACACGGTCCCACACACACACACACACACACGGTTCCACACACACACAAACACACGGTCCCACCCACACACACAGGGTCCCACCCACACACACAGGGTCCCACCCACACAGGGTCCCACCCACACAGGGTCCCACACACACACAGGGTCCCACCCACACACACACACACACAGCTGGTTTGGTGTTTAACTTGCAGACACTAGACTTCCTCCTCTTTTGGACAGTCTCATCCTGCTAGTAATGATCATAACAACCAGTGTGTGTGTGTGTGTGTGTGTGTGTGTGTGTGTGTGTGTGTGTGTGTGTGTGTGTGTGTGTGTGTGTGTGTGTGTTGCAGAGACTGATTGTGATTGTCCATATTTCCAGAGAATGGGTATGTTTACGTGGGACAGAATGTGAGAGTGTGCGTGTGTAAGAGAGAGAGAAAGATGGGGGTAAGATGGGGGTAGTTTCAGATCACTGTTTGCAATTATCCTGTCAGACTCATAATGGGGGGGAAACCCCATGATAGGAACCCCCCGCAACCACAGCACTTAGCACTCAACTAGTGTGTGTGTACTCCATCAGTAAGCCGTCAAGCGTGTGTACTCATTCTCTCATTCGTCTCTTTCTCATTTAGACTGCTAGTTGGGTGTCAGGGAGAAATGAGCACGGAGAATCTCATTACAATCGCCCGTCTATGTGTGTGTGTGTGTGTGTGTCACCTTCTTCTCCAACTCTATGGCCTTGGCCTGACTGGACTCCACCTTGGTCTTGTCCACCATGTTGTCTGTGGAGAGACGGAGAGGGATGAGAGGAAGAGAAGAGGACAGACCGAGAGAGAGAGACACTAATCCAGAGAGAGAGAAGAGAGAGAGAGAGACTATTCCAGAGAGAGAGGGGAGAAACAGAAGAGGAAGAGGAAGCGGGAGAGAGACTAATCCAGAGAGAGAGAGGAGAGAGAGAGACACTAATCCAGAGAGAGAGAGGAGAGAAACAGAAGAGGAAGAGGGAGAGGAAGAGGGAGAGAGACTAATCCAGAGAGAGAGAAAGAGAGAGAGACACTAATCCAGAGAGAGAGAAGAGAGAAGACCCAGAGACACTAATCCAGAGAGAAGAGGGAGAGAGACCCAGAGACACTAATCCAGAGAGAGAAAGAGACACTAATCCAGAGAGAGAAAGAGAGAGAGACACTAATCCAGAGAGGAGAGAAAGAGAAGAGGAAGAGGGAGAGGGAGAGAGACACTAATCCAGAGAGAGAAAGAAGAGAGACACTAATCCAGAGAGGAGAGAAAGAAAGAGAAGAGAGAG